>NC_058385.1:39040000-39087500 GCF_018350175.1 Felis catus | reverse complement strand
CCATAGGGCTTTCTTTTTTTTTTTTTTTAAGGCTCTTGTGTCCAAAGATTGAGGTACCCGGGACCTCCTGGATTCAGCAACACTTTTCCACCCGATGGGTTAATCACGGTACATGGCACCTGGTTCCTACAAATAAAATCCTTGTGTCATGAAGAGATTTATGTTACTGATCTTTCCTTGAATTTGGAGAGATAAGGGCTATTGGGGATGAGTGCTGTTAGCCCTCCCATAACTATCCACTCTGTCCCCCTCCCCCCGGAAGGTAAAAAATAAAAGAGAAGAGAAAACACAACAACAACGTAGATTTATAATGTCAGAGTAAGTTGACTTCTCAGTAAAATTCCAAGATTTTCATTTTAATGCTTTACTGTGTGTGAAATTATCTCCTTCCTTTTTATTACATTTGAGCTTGCCAGAATGATCTATCAACAAGCATATTCTGAGAGTCTTTTTCAAAGTGCTAGGCTTGGTGTGCAGTGAGAGCGATGGGTACATAGGATTTCTTCTTCTTTTTTTTTTTAGAATTAGCCACTTTAATATATATATATTTTTAATGTTTTATTTATTTTTGACAGAGAGAGACAGAGCATGAGTGGGGGAGGGGCAGAGAGAGAGGGAGACACAGAATCCGGAAACAGGCTCCAGGCTCTGAGCTGTCAGCACAGAGCCCGACGCGGGGCTCGAACTCACAGACCGCGAGATCATGACCTGAGCCGAAGTCGGACGCTTAACCGACTGAGCCACCCAGGTGCCCCACATAGGATTTCTTCTGATGCTAGAAAATGTACATTCCCCAGAATAAGGCTGATCGGTGCAAAGAAAACAGATTTCCGTTGTAGACTAGTAGTATTTGCTGCTTTCTGCATAAATTCCAACTGGGATATCTGACCGAACTCAGGCCATTACTTAAATGTCGCATAAATCTGATGAGTATTAAAAGCAACCTTTATGTTCATCTCTGTATTTTTTCGTTTGGAGTTAGTAGCTGGCCAGAGGTATTTCACGGGGTTCACCTGTTTTACCTAGGTAGGTCACTAGATAGTTTGGATGCGTTAGGGAGCTCACCTCGAGGTTAATTGAACCATATTTGTATTTCACGTCCCTTCCCTCTTCCCTGTGGAGATAGAAGTTGCTCACGGGTGGGGCCGGAAGCTGATATCCTATGGAGTTTATAATCCCGTTGTGTTGGAGTACAAAGGGACTCTAAAAGCAAACAGGTGCCACTTCCAAGGTTGTCCGGGACACCGAGGCGGGATCGGTGAGGTGGGCTCACAGACGTCAGGCGCCGCACGTCTGGGGCGACCCAGGCTCAGGTGCTGCGCTGGGTCACGTGCACGCCAGTGTTGGAAAAAGCGGACCAGGTCCACTGGTTGGAAGGAGCCTCCCGGCCCGCCTTCTCATTCCTGTCGTGCTCCCACAGGCCAACTTGCCCCTGCTGCAGCGCGAGCTCCTCCACTGCGCAAGGCTGGCCAAACAGAACCCTGCCCAGTACCTCGCCCAGCATGAACAGCTGCTTCTGGATGCCAGCACCACCTCACCTGTTGACTCCTCAGAGCTGCTTCTCGATGTGAACGAAAACGGGAAGAGGCGAACTCCAGACAGGTGAGGGGGGGGGAGGACCCTGGACTCACCGTGGCCTTTTCCTCCCATCTGTGGAACGAACACCGTGTTTCGCGTCACGTCTGAACTGCTGTCCCCTTGCAACACAGCACCGCGCTAGGGTGGCCGTCTCTGAGCTTGCGCTGGCCCGGGGTGGGGGGATGTTACAGAGCGATGATGAATCTCTGGCCCGTGTCAGTCAGTCTTTGGTGCAGGTTTATCTTCGTTAAAGGAAAAGGTGAAGATGAATAATATTCAGATATCCTAGGTGCCACTGATGGTCCTTAGACATACAGTCCAGACTGAGATTCTTATTTATTAGATAATTCCACCCGACCACATATTTTGCCCTTCAGTGTTAGGAAATTTGCCATTCCAGGTTTTCTCAGAACACAGTGGTTTTGAAGGCTGGCCTTTAGGCGTCGCTCAATAAACACAATGCAATAGCTTTTTCATTTGGGGTTTATTTGAGTTACGAGAAAACTTCTGGGAAGCTAGATGAACTGAGTGAAGATAGGCGTTAAGTTAATAGGATTAATAGATGGCATTTTTTGCTGAATAGTTTATCAGCCAATATTCATTCCATCAGACACTCTGCTCTCGCACCTGAGAATTCTAAGAACTGTAAAACAAAGCCCGTTCTCCATTCAGCCCTACAAAGTGGTTGTTGAATAAGGCGTTTCTGTGAAATTCCTCATGTGCCTGTTAAAATAATTTTCTTGAGGACCTCATTCTCCTATATAAATATTTTCTAATAGAGGAGTATGAAGCCTTATTAGCAGCATCCTGCATAGTATTTGTAAAAATATGGAACTGTATCCAAAGGAAACTGTATTCAGAAATGCATTTGTCACGTGATTTGTCTCCTTTCTCTACTTACCCGTTCTCTCTTTCTGCATTTCATCAGGCATGAACGTGACAGCCTTTGAGGGGGTTAACGTTCTGGCACAATTATGTTCCAGATTCATAGGAGCTTATGATCCTTGGAGCTACTCAGAGACATCTATCTGTGACCGACTTAGCTACCCTTAAATGTATTAGCTGCTTTGCAAATCAGGATGTTATTAAAAGCCGGCCAGTTTACATACAGTTATGACATAATCCTCTGTTAAGCAGTTTTTATGCTACAGTCTCTGCAATTTTTCTCCTCTTGACGTAGGACCCTTTAGTGGTTTAAAATCCTAAAGCAAAAGGTTAAACGTTAGTTTACTTCTGACATGCCGTAGACCCACCTCCAAACATGACCTGCCTGCAGTGCTGCTTTCTCGTCTTTGCAAGCCGTATTTCCTCAGTCGTACTGCAGCATTTGGTACCTTAGCTTTTAAAGGAAGCCGCTTAATCCACGTGTCTGAGTGGTGTCCACATGATACTGAAAACCAAGAGGCAGCCCGAGAACAGATGATTCACAGGTACCTTACTCTGATTCTAACCCATTTACCCTGCAGGAAATCAGTGCTATGTGCAGGTATGGAGATGTTCAGGCTCCATTTTTCTAGGATCATATCAAAGAATTAGGGAGAGAGTAGATGGACACTTGGGAAGAAAACATTTGAGTGGACGCTCGGATACCAGGGAAAGGTTGAGATGGCTGCCATAAAGGTAAAGATAATCCTATAGGGCAAAATTGGAAGTGGACACCACCTGTTCTAGAAACCCCAATTGCTGACTAGCAGACAAAACAGTTTCATTTCCTTCTCTATATTCCCAGCCCTTGCCCCACTGGTTTTCTTTCCAGTGTTTTCTATTTGAAGGTGTTGTGCCTGCAGACTTTGCTCAGACGACGCTGAGGTGAGCCTTGAGCAGTGTGCTAACACTGATATGGAAACTTCCTTTAAGTTCCACAGATTATCAGCATTTTTGTTTTGGTGATCTGTAGCTGTTATGTGCATGCATGTTTGCATTCGATCAAGTAGAACTTTCTTAAAAGAGCCTCCAGGCTTATTCTCCCTTCGGTTATTCATCGAGAGTTGCTGGCGTCAGAATTCACACAGTTGCTCTTGGGCTGGAACATTCTTTTGCAAGTGGGACCCCGAAGTGTGTGTTTTAATGGAAGGATGGCAAGTGGCTTTCCTTAGACTTAGGAGGATGGGTAATGAGAACATGTTGTGTAAATACATTTGTATCTTGTGGGAATGTGATCAGAGCCAAGAAAATATGGGTCTCTACAGTATTTTTTTGCATATATTTTCTGCATCTTGTTTGCATATGCATTTTCCTCTTCTCCAGTTATTTATCTGTATATCCAGATCTACTATATGAAATTTTATAGAGTATGGAGCTGACAGCAGAGCTTTTTTTGTTTTACTGAATGTTTTGTTGGTGCATATGGTCTGACATGGATGAGCAGCCACGGTGAGATTTTGGAGTCTATTAAACTGGCTCATTAAAAAGATCAATCTGTTTCTGTAATAACACTGGGAACCATCAGTCACTAAAAGAGGGAAAAACTGACACCTGAGGAGAAAACACATTTTGGTAATTTGTTCATGACATGTCACGAACAAAAGAGCGCTCTATATTTTGTTTACAACTTTAGGGGCTCAAATTCTGTGACGATTGCAGATTTAATCCACTGAACAGTCATCGTGAATTTCAGGGATGGGTTTTGGCAAATGTAACTTTCTTCTCATCCTTAAATGTGATTGCCACTGGTTATTTTTTTTTCTTCTTCTTCTCTTAAACATTATTGTTATTTACAGAGAAATGAACACTCTGGGGGAATCTATGAAATTTTTTTTTCTGTCAAAAAAAACAAAACCAAACCTGAAATCTAGGCAACTTCCTTTATAAAATACCTCCAGGGTGAATTTTCTGAACAACTATACTGAGTTGGTAGGTTTGTGGTAGAATAGTGTACAACCTGACTTAGAAAAAGACAATTTTCATTTTAAAATCATGCCATTATTTAAAATGCTGAGGAAAGTAAATGGAAAATTCTGATTTCTACTCTTCGTTGACATTTGAAAGTTGATTTGTTACGGTAGACCTTTATTTTGTCACTCTGTGAAGGAAGAAGATGACGAAGGGGATGGGGACCTTCCTTGCACTGGTTACACAAAGTGACCACTTTCTTTTCTTTTTTTTTTTTTTTTAAACGTTTATTTATTTTGAGACAGAGAGAGAGCATGAACAGGGGAGGGGCATAGAGAGAGGGAGACACAGAATCTGAAACAGGCTCCAGGCTCTGAGCTGTCAGCACAGAGCCCGACACAGGGCTCGAACTCACGGACCATGAGATCGTGACCTGAGCTGAAGTTGGACACTTAACCGACCGAGCCACCCAGGTGCCCCCAAAGTGACCACTTTCAAAGATAAGACTAGAAGGGAACTCTTTAAAATTTCTCACCATGAGAGTCATGAAGCCACTCACACTTTCATATGGGCTGAGGAGGGAAAGAACAATTAGACAAGGCTGCATTCCTTTGAGACTGCAAAATGGTTAAAAAACTTTAGGGTGAAAAAAAAAACCCTGTGTTCCGTTAATTATCATTGCTACCTTTCTTTTCTCACAGCTTTGATATTGCAGCTTTGGGTCATAATGTGTCTTTTTAATACTGTGTTCACACCTGTTCATGCTGATCTTCTGACTCCGAGAATCTTTCTTGCTTAAGAAATCCAGCTGAATGATCTTTGGGTTTGTATGGGTAACACGAGTTCCACCTCCACCCCTTACTATTTCAAATGATCAGTGTTAAATATTAATCCTCTTCTTCTAGGCCATCATTTTAATTTAACTATGCTTTAAATCGTTCTCACCTTAACACATCGAGACTTTATTATGTAGGTCACGTAGTTGCACTATTATATATTTTCTCCTCCCTCAATAATTAAATATTATTTTCTACAAAGACTTGTTTGACCTTTAGAATTCTGCAGCTTGTCAGCGGGGAGGGATCTTTGGGATCTACCAGGCCAACCCTTTCTCTTTAGGCTCGAGGAAACGAAGGCCCAAAGAACTTGCCTAAAGTCATAAAGCTTCTTAGTGGCAAACCCAGCATATTTACATACCTGAAATCTTGCGGTTCCACAAATTATGTTTTAATATGCAGTCTAAATAAGCTCAACAAGAAATTGGGTGCCCCCCCCCCCACTTTCCCCCTTTACTCATTTCTGCCGTGTAACTGCCCAAGTGGGTAAATGTGATAGTATAATCTGGGGGTTTATAAATCTTTTCAGGGACAGGATCCGCAGTCAGCCAGGTTTCCTGACTTAATGAGTAAGTTAAAAAATACTGAAGGTTGGAGGGTCAGAAGGCAGTCGTTTTGAAACCGTGTTGGTTGAATGTTAAGATGGGTCATCACAGCACATGCCGGCTGAACCTACGAGGCCCATTTTTCCATTTCTGCAGAATAAGTGAGGTTTCGATGTTTCTGTCTTTCTAGAAAGAAAAGGTAGATACACTTTACAGGGAGTGGTAGGATTAACTGATGATGCAAGTAAGAATTAAGTTCGTATCGTCTTTTGCATTCAGTTGTCTATGACAAAATGTAGGGAATTTATGTTACATTCATGCATTCTTGTTTCGTGTCACATCTTTTATGCAGTCTTGAGTTGCGTGAAGTGAGTAGTCATTCTTCTAGAGGTGACTTTTTTTTATATAGTCAGATCAATTGTGAAGGTTTCTACTGAAATAGGATTAAGTTGCATTTACGTGATAAGAAGACTTGCATGGTTGTAGGGGATGTTTTGGTCTCTCCACACCAACCTCGGCATGAACTTGCCAGCCTTGCTTCTTGCTGCTCTCCTAGGGTCTAGCCCTGCTGAATACTCCTCATGCTTGAGTCTGTGTTCTGGTGATTTCTGCCCTTTTCCTTGGTTCTTGTATGTCATCATTCTATCCATACTTTATAGGCTAAGTCAGTATCTACTATTTGAATGAAGGCTTCCCAATCATAACTACTAAAAATGGCTACCGTTTGGAGTGTCTGGGTGGCTTAGGTGGTTAAGCGTCCGACTCTTGGTTTTGGCTTAGGTCATGATCTCATGGTTCGTGGTGTGTAGCCTCACGTCAGGCTCTGCACTGAGAGCACTGGAGCCTCCTTGGGATTCTCTCTCTCCCTCTCCCTCTGCCCCTCCGCTGCTCACAAGCTCAATCTCTCTCCTTATCTCTCTGTATCTCTGTCTCAAAAATAAACTTAAAAAAATGGTTACTATTTTCCTGAGCACTCAAGATGTGCCAGTCCTCACGCTAAATAACCGACATATTAATATATAGTAGGCCCCCGCCATCTGGGGGCATACGTTCTAAGCAGCCCCCCGCAGCGGATGCCTAAAACCACTCTGTATACTGTGTTTTTTCCTCTACGGACATACCTGCGATAAAGTTGGATTTACAGATTAGGCACAGTAAGAGATCAGCAGCCACGTGAATAATATAGAACAGTTGTAACAACACGCTGTAATAAAAGTTTGTGTGAAGGTGGTCTCAGAATATCTTACTCACCCTGCCTGTGATGAGGTGGGATGAAAGAATGCCCACGTGATGAGATGAAGTGACATGGATGACGTGGGCATCGCGATGTCGCATCAGGCTATGATACCAGGCCTTCAGATGATTCGTTAGAAGGAGGGTCATCTGCTCCAGGACTGCGGTTGACCATGGGAGCTGGGAAACCGCAGAGAGGGGGGGACTACCGTAGGGCACTTACTCTGACAGTCCTCCGGTGTACAGGCAGGCTGGAGAATGGGCCTGAGGTCACATGGCTTGTAAGAGGCACTGATGGGATTCTGATCCTTCCTCCTCTGACTCAAACTCCCATGCTCTTATAGCTACGTTTCTTCTACCACCAGCCACTGAATGCCCCACCTTGAACACAAAGTGACTTGGTTAAGTTATTGAATCCCAAATGCGTGCTGGGCTCCGCACGCGGAGTTTTTCAGATAGCCCTCTTAGTAGCTCTGAGACCGCCATTCTCACTTTGTGGATGAAAACACAGAAGCTCATAGGGGTTAAGCTTTCTAAGTTCCAGCAATCAGCGGTGCCAAAATCTGAAGCCCTCTCCGTAGCCTCCGCTCTTTCGAGTGTCATCGTGGAGTGATCTTTATTCCTAACAGCCCAGTCCCCTCTTGTACTATTTTTATGCTACCTGCCAAATTCAGGTCCTGCATGGACGTATAGGAGCCTTATGTCTCTGACGAAATTGTGTTTATTTCTTGCCAGCACGCTTCCAGACAAGTCTAGTACTGAGAGGTAATCCTATGAGGAGGGTATTGGGGGGATCGTGAGTTGTGTTTTGGTCATCTTTGTATTCCCACTGAAGCTTAGGACAGCGCATTACACACACTAGATGTCTGAACCAAAACAAAGGAAAGCGCCACACGCACAACACGCGTAACAACAACAATGCCAGCACCACTGGAACAAAGAAAGTCAAGCTGAATGCCGTCATTTCCAGGAGTATACCAAATGGGCTCTCCCTCAAGAAGCTTGCTTGCTTGCCTTCCTACTTTCTTGCTTTCTCCTGTTTTAAAAGACACCTATCTGAAACAGCCACAACCATGAAAATCGCCATGAGTAGCCCAGGGACAAAATGCCATGACTGGTTCACTGACGGGAAAAAAACTGGAGGGCTCCGGTTGGAATGTCTAGATGAGAGCGTAAGAAAGCACAGTCGCAGAGAGAGGTCAGGAGCAGGAGACCGTGAGTACCTTGCAGTGGCCAGAAATTAGGAAAGGCATGGGGACAGCCAGCAGCAAGGACCCCAGCTGCTGAGCAGGTGGCAAGCTTTAGGAGACACGGGAGGCAAGACTCAGATGGCTCTGCGAACCCGCAGATTGTAATCTTTGAAGATCCAGGCGTGGTGGGTGTCTGTCTGGAGTGGCAAACGCCCACCTGCATCTTACTCACTCCTGAAAGTATTAGCATACTGCTCAGGAAGGTGTCTCCTGGGTGCTGCTTTAGCCGTGGAGAGACGAAGGCGCTCCTTGCCATATGGCCCAGCGGTGATGGTCCTGTGTCATCCAGCTCTCTGTGCTTCCCCATCTTCCTCCAGGGAGATGGCAAGAACGTTGAAACCACCCTGGGGTGTCATGAAGAATTAGCTTTGATTTTCCTTTTAAGGAGGCAGGGTAATTTGTTAATATATTCCATGTCAGGTACATTACTCAACACCAGTGGAAAGGTGTTCTGTAAAATTTTTACCTAAACTCACCTAGTTCCTAACAATTCCTGAAGAGACCTTTGGCTGATTTGTGTTCTGAAAATAGGATGTCAAGAATGATATCCCTCCACTTTGGTTCAGCGTCCGGTTAGTCTCTGGGAACCTTAACAAATCACACGTGTTCGGAAAGGGAAGGAAAATGTATTTAAGTTATTAATGTCTTTGGGCTTCTTGATCATACAACCGTTTACCTCCTGAGATGTAAGTGTGCACTTCTGAAATAGAAAAATACATGCGTATGTTTTGATTGTTGACAGTCTGCTGTCATCTTAGCCCTGGCTCTGGCTGAGATGCTGGTTGAGGGAGACAGTGGTGGGAGCAGCCCGAGATGAGGTGTCCTGGGGTAGGGCAGGGGGGTCTGTGCCAGGCAGTCAAGCCCTTGGCCGCACTTGATTAGGAGAGGAAAGTTGTAGCATGACTTCCAAGTGTCTGCTTGGGCGACTAGGTAGAAGGTGGCAAAATTGACCAGCACAGGAAGTACCAGAGAAGGATGAGGTCAGTTTGGACACGTCCTGTTTGAAATACCTGCGGTAACTCAAAGTGACGACCCAGCGCAGATATTGATTTGCAATAGCACTGAGGTTAGAATTTATTTATTTTTTATTTTTTTATTTTTCAACGTTTATTTATTTTTGGGACAGAGAGAGACAGAGCATGAATGGGGGAGGGGCAGAGAGAGAGGGAGACACAGAATCCGAAACAGGCTCCAGGCTCTGAGCCATCAGCCCAGAGCCCGACGCGGGGCTCGAACTCACGGACCGCGAGATCGTGACCTGGCTGAAGTCAGACGCTTAACCGACTGCGCCACCCAGGCGCCCCAGAATTTATAAGTTGTTTTCCTTGCCATTCTGTCGCCTATTATGCTGTCCAGATTTGCATCTCTCTAGAACAGCAATCTTCATAGGGATATTTTCCACCACATTTTTTTTTTTTTGAGGAAAAAAGAAATGCCTGTTCGAGTCATGTAGGAGATTGGTCCTCTCATTCTGTCTGTCATGATTTTATAGTAACTTTTTCCGTTTCCCTCATTTCCTTGAATGTTACACTGTTCTATATAAATAGGGATTATCAGCGCACACTAGTCAATCATAAGTTTTGAAATACTTTATGTAGAGGAAAATGTTTGAAAAATGTGTTGTTTTTTCTAAAATGGTTCACAGCCTTTATTACTGAGGAGCTGGGGGGAAAACACAGCCTGAGATGCGGTAAAATGTAAATTAGGTCACCTCTTAAGTTTTGGGGTGTGTGTGTGTGTTTTAACACATATTGTTTGTCTTTGGTCCCATTTTATTGGACAGGAAACTGAAGCCAGAATGTTAACTTTCCCAAGGTCACACAGCTGAGTCCTGAATGGCCCTCTATTCTTAGGGTCATCAGACTCTTGAGAGAGGAATGATTGGGATCTAAATGTGAAAGTAGTTGGGTTATGTTCAGGAGAATTTCTGCTGGGGAGATGGAATATTCTCAGGCTGATTTAAAAAACAAACAAACAAGAAAAATGCCTCCTGGAAATCTCTGAGACGTGACGGACTTCCCACTCGAATCTGAGTTATTTCAAGAGTATGCTGGGATGAGACAATGAAAAGCGATGGGGCAGTTTGTCAGTTCAGCCCGATACGCTTTGAAAGGGCAACATATAAAGGGCTAATTTGGAATTTGCTCAAGCAAATGAGGTGGAGACAGTTGTAGGCATTTCTAAGAAGACGGCAAATAGCGCTTCAGATGTTTTAGTCACCTTTCTGGACATACATCCTTTGAATAGGGTTGCCCTTGTAACTGGACATGGTGATTTGTGGAAGCACCAAGGAGACTTCTTCATAGCTTTGTTTCTATGAGCCGTGAATGTTTTAATGCTTTGCTGGTAAAATATAGCTGACTTTGTGAGGTGATGAGCTTTATTGTTTCAATAGGCTAGCAGAGTCCTGGGACCCAGGATAGGACAGCAGGGACCTGATAGAAATGATAGGATAGACTCAGGACCTAGCCCTGCTTCTTAGATACTAATGCATCTATTCTACTAATGTAGAAACTAATGTTTAGGGGGGGGGGGAAGCTTCGTTTTTCATAATAATAGGTCATTGAAGTAACAGCACTGATCAGACAGCTGATCTGAGGGTTCAAGTACATAACATATCCAACCACTTGGAAAATTATAAGAATTCTTCCAGTGTTGTGTGTTGCTGTTATCATTGAACCAGGAGAGACAAAACCAGTAAGTTGTGTGGTTTGACAGCTGAGTCAGAGATATTTGTGTATTTAGAAATTCGACAGGGGCTGCTACAAGGTATTTAGAGGATAGTTTTTATTTTTGTGCCAAAAATCAGCTACAAATATTTATAAATTGTCCAAAGCAAAGAACAGAGAAGTTCTCTGTCGGCTAATGTGGTTGACTTTGACACCGTCGGGCCAGAGGACCATTAGCCCTGTGTGTTTTGATCATGACCCTGATGGCATAAGTGACACGTAGATGTAAACAGAATAATTGAATTGCAGGGTTTTCAAGCTAGCAAGGACCTCAGAAATCATCTAGTCCAGTGGTTTTCAAACTTGATATTAGCAGCAGACTTTTTCCTTTAAAATGGAACCTTAGGTGGAACCCCAACTGGTAAAACAGATAAGAATAAGGGGTTTCCTCTGGCCCTTGAAATCTTGATTGTTTGGGGGAAAAGTTCTTCATTACCTGCAGAATCCCTTAAAAGCACCTCAGGTGGCACAGTTTGAAAACCACTGATCTAGTCCAACCCTTTCATTTTACAGATGAGCAAACTGAGGTCCAGAGAGGTTAAGTGGCTTGCCCAAGGTCACACAGCTAGTCGTGGAAGAGCCAGGACTAGATCTCAGGTCTCTTGATTCCCAGTCCAGTGCTCTTTCCACTACACCACCCTGCCGGTAAGGTAGGTGCTGTGTTAGCATTATGTTCGTAGCTACTCATAGTCTTCAGTATTTTCCAAATGCTGGTCATGCACATTGAATGTTGAAGTGTGTTATTCAGAAATGTAGAGGATATGAAAATACAGATTCGAATGACATAAATATATTCTGAGAAGATAAATTGATAGCTAGAATGTTCCCTTTCCCTTTTGAAAATTATTTTAAAGCAGTGCATTTAGCTAATGTCTGAGATACATTGGGCATTTTAGTCTGTTATCGATGATCGGTATGTATGGAGTCAGTGTGTTTCAGACACATGCTCTGATGGGGCGGCATTAAGACTTCTGGCTGCCACTCTCGCGAGGACCATGCCCTGCTATCATTTCCAACGTTGCCCAGGCTCCTGTCTCTAGAACGGTGCATCTTTCTTTGGCATGCAGTGGGCATATATTCATTTCACATTGAACCCTGCAGAGTTTCAGTTCTCTGTGTGCTTGGGCCTTCTGTCTCTAACTCCTCCATCCTCCTCAACCGGTGTGTATAAACTGTCACCAAGGCTCTACCCTAAAGGGACATACGGGATGGTTCATGATAGAATCTTACTGCTCTAATCTCTGCATCTCTGTTGTTGAGTTAGTTTCCATGCAGATCCCTCTGGTATCATCAGACAGAGTATCCTGGACAGTAGGAAACCAGGAAAAGTGTCTTAAAAGGTCTCTATGCTATTGTCACCCACCTAAAACCAAAAGGCATGTGGAAATCTACAGTTACTGTGACTTGGTAGAATTCTCGTGGGGAAATTTCCCTGGGAAAATAGGTGTTATCACTGGCCTAAGGACAGAGTACTGGTCTTGTGGGGAGAGCCAAGCACCAAGGAAACAATTAATTTGGGAGCCGTGATTTCTGTCAGTGTTGGATGTGGATCATTCTTATCTTACTGGATATACTGAGTGGGTCTCTAAGAATAGAGAGATATACAGCCCCCAAGTATTTCTTTAGCCCTATTTCTGTTTGAGACTCGAGGAGCAGTGATTAGTTATCAGGGCTCATTGGTAGACTGTATTCCTTCTGAAAGCCAAGTTCAAAGCTCTGCATATCACATCACGAAGTACAGTCAGGGTGTGCCCATCTTGCCCTGAGACCTGATGACAGGTCACATAAGCTCTCTGGGTGAGCTTCCTCTGCTTTAAGGGGGGCTTACTTCCAGGTGGCTGTTTATGACTGCTGATGAAAGATCTTGGTGACAAAGGCAATGTCAGACTCCCAGACATGGCATGGCTTTGCTGTATTCGTTCAGTTGGGTCAGCCCTTTGCAGTAGAACTTTCTGGGATGATGGAAATGTTCTGTATCTGTGCAGTCCGATACCGTTGCCAGAGGTGGTGATTGAGTACCCTAAATGTGGCTACTGCTAATGAAGGACTGAATTTTAAGCTTAATTTCAGTTAGCTTCCAGTGAAATTTAGACAGCTGCATGTAGCTATTGTATTGGGTAACACAGCTCTTAGATGTTCTGACATGAAAGTCAGATGCCAAGTTGGATAAATGGAACAGACTCCCCTTAAGAATTCATCAAGAGAGTGATGCCACACTACCATGATGAATCTTCATCGAAGATAGTTCAGTTTTAGGGTAATTTGTTTGAAATCAGGTACTCATTTTTGAATGAAAGTGTTAACCATAGAGGGAGGTTGGGATTCCTCTTACTTGTGACCCAGCCAGCTGAGTTTCAACTGAAAAGATATTTGCTAACTTGAGGAGTGGACTCATTTTCTCATGTGTGCAGTCTTGTGATTCTTTAGGCCTCAGTATGGGTTTCAGTGAATTCCCATAGGTCTTCTGGGAAGCTGAGTTTTAGAAAGTTTCTGGCCAATAAAGAAGCATTCTGTTTATATTATAAGTTCAAATGTGAGTATCTGAACTATGCTGGCTTTTGAGTAACATGACGCAACTCTTTTCTTCCCCCTTCAGAACCAAAGAAAATGGCTTTGACAGAGAGCCTTTGCACTCAGAACATCCAAGCAAGCGACCATGCACTATTAGCCCAGGCCAGCGGTACAGTCCAAATAACGGCTTGTCCTACCAGCCCAATGGCCTGCCTCACCCCACCCCACCTCCACCTCAGCATTACCGTTTGGATGATATGGCCATTGCCCACCACTACAGGGACTCCTATCGACACCCCAGCCACAGGGACCTCAGGGACAGAAACAGACCTATGGGTAAGACTGAAGGATCTGTTCACTTCTTACGGGATTGGAGGCGTAAAGACTCACTCATTACTTCTCAACTGAACTTGAGGCTTGAAATCTGTGATAGGGGTAAAAATTCTCCTTCCTTTCTTTTTATTGTCTCCTTTATCAGAACGCTTGGCTGGTATTAATATGTTCTTTAACAGCTGTGCTTTCTCTCTCAGTTACTTACAGTCTTCATGGCAGCAGGCTAATTTTTTTTTTTTTTTTTTTTTTTTGGAAGGGGGCATCTACATTAATAATAGGGGCGCCTGGGTGGCTCAGTCAGTTAAGTGTCGACTTCGGCTCAGGTCACGATCTCGCAGTCTGTGGGTTCGAGCCCCGCGTCGGGCGCTGTGCTGACAGCTCAGAGCCCGGAGCCTGCTTCAGATTCTGTGTCTCCTTCTCTCTCTCTGCCCCTCCCCCGCTCATGCTCTGTCTCTCTTTCTCTCTCTCAAAAATAAACATTAAAAAAATTTTTTTTTTCGATTAAGTCCTCAACAAATGCAAAGTGAATCTTTAGTTTAATATTAGAGATTTCATATGCAGCCTGTCTGCCATAGATATTTTTTTTTAATGTTAAAATGTTTTTTTTTTTCCTTTCATTGTACTTTTATTTCAGATAGTCTCAGAGTTCAGTTTGCTTTTCCCAGTCTGTGTGATATTCTGCATTTGAAAAATATGACATGGCATGATGTCTCTGGCTTAAATCAACAGGTGTTCTTTGAGGAATGATGTGGTACTCTTTTCACCTGAAAGTGACAGTGATTGAATTTAGTATTGACAGTTTTGTGTCATAGATCAAAGTACCAGAGAAAGAATGAGTTTGGGTAAATATGTGTTCCATCCGCCTGGGTTCATTCCTTCTTTACATAAAACTACTGAAGCGAAGCGTTTAGGAGACATTGCCTTCTAAAGAGCAAGTGTCCGCCATGACAAATAAGAGGGAAGATGAACAAGGTAAGATTTGACACACGGCGTCAGAGCCCTGTTCCTGGGCTCTTGTAATTCTCGTTTTGACGAATTGAGCTACTTGTAAACTGAGAGCAACAGTCGATCATTTCTCCCTTTTCCATCTCCTGTGTCAGCCATGTCACCACATGCCAGCAGGACTTCTTCAGTCAGCTGATTGTTGATGAACTTTCCTGACGTGGTAGACCCGGTGGACAGGATAGAGAAAACAGCAAGGGGTGACGTCTAAGTGGGAAACCAGAACACAGAGCTGAGGGTGCGGAACTTAGGGAAACACAGCCAGCCAGTTGTCTGCTGCTCCAATAGCAGAGGCAGAGTTTTTAGCCACTGACAGAGATGGCGTGATGAGCAACAGTTTATGTTCGGTTTCTCACTAGGCTGCTAGTGGGTAGGGCTGCCACCTCGGGGTCTTTTGGCTTTCTACAAAACTTAACCCTCCAAATGTTCAGAAAGCAGAAAGCGGGGGGGTGGGGGGTCAGGGTGACAAGAGGGGCAGTTGAGGCCCCGGTTGTGAGATAGTAAACCAGTAGTTCTGTTGCCCCACAACGGTCATTTCTACATTTACATGGCGTGTCAGGCAAATGGCTAAGCATACAATTTGTGCTTCCGTAACAGCCAATCTGTCTAGTGTTCTCTCAGGTACCATTTCTGAAGAGCTCTCAAAAATGGTTATGTTATTTCTCAATCTGGATCAACATTTTGACCCCCAAATCAAATGTGGTAACAACCGCCTTCTAAGCAAAGGCCCTGTCATTTACTTAGGGCTTCCTGCCCCCAAGCCATAATTGGTCATTTTTAAATAGAAGTGGAGTCGCCAGTTCATTGTGAGACGGTTCAAGATACCCACTCTTGTAGGTGTTAAGAAATGGCCTCTTTTTTAGGCGGCAGCAAATGCTATTATATAAAGTATTAGTTCCAGTGCACTATAAAGTAATCAGCACGGAAGTAATTATGCTTATGTGCAATGATTACGTTTTCATCGAGTAATGTAAAATATTCCTTTATGAATTCTATCTGTACCCACTGGTTTTATGTGATTTTTCTTCAGACCACGTTCCTTACCTTTTAATTATATTAGCTTATGAAACTAATAGTGCTAATCTCTATAAATATGTGCAACTACTTAACCATCCCTAAAGTCTGGCAGAGTTTAGTGTGTGTTAATGTAAAATAAAATCTTGATGTACGAGTAACAAATTGTGGTGTTACATTAGGCTGCCATTTTGAGAATATAAAAATTGTCATAAAAGTATACTTGGTCTGGTATGACTTATAAATGCCTGTTATGTAGAGACATACACTCACTAGAATCTTTTAATTAATAAAATACCTTTATACGCAACATTAGTTTATAAGTAAACTTTGAGTTTTAGTCTAGTTAGCTAAAATCTTCTGAACTATACGAACCAGTTAGAATTCAACATTATTGTCAAATTGCCCACAAATGAACATGTGCTCTTTAATGATTATGAGCTATTTTCCCATAGTATATCCCTCTGGTATTATGAATAGAAATAAAAAGTGTGGTAATGAATATTTAAGTATCTGAAATAGAGAAATTAATAAATGTAAAATTTTGAGTTGTCTTAGTTTTTCCTTTTTAAAGATTTGATTCTACCTGACAAATGACCTTCAGAGTTCAGAAGCAGCAAATGATACATTTTCTCACCAAGTACTTGGGGTCCAACATGTTTCTAATGTACGTTTTTGTTGTTGTTGTTGTTAATTTTTTTTTAACCTTTATTTATTTTTGAGAAAGAGACAGTGCAAGCAGGGGAGGAACAGAGAGAGAGGGAGACACAGAATCTGAAGCAGGCTCCAGGCTTCAGGCTCCAGGCTCCAGGCTCCGAGCAATCAGCACAGAGCCTGACACGGAGCTCGAACTCAAAAACCGTGAGATCGTGACCTGAGCTGAAGTCGGACACCCAACCGACTGAGCCACCCAGGCACCCCTGTACATTTTTTTTTTTTAATGAGATGAAGCTTAGCAGTATTCTACAAATGTTGGAATCTCATTAGCCACGGACATCTTGTTGCTCATTAATATTATTCCAGGTGTTAGAGCTTGTATCCTCACTGGTTTAGATCTGCTGAATTTTTGAAAAAAAAATTTTAAATGTTTATTTTTTTGAGAGAGAGAGAGAGAGCAAGCAAGCACAAGTGGGGGAGGGGCAGAGAGAGAGAGAGAGAGAGAGAGAGAGAGAGAGAGAGAGAGAGAAGGGGACAGAGGATCCAAAGTGGGCTCTTCACTGACAGCAATGAGTCCAGTGCAGGGCTTGAACTCATGAACCATGAGATCATGACGTGAGCCTAAGTTAGCCATTAAAGCAACTGAGCCACCCGAGCACCCTTGAATTTTTGAAACTTTTGAGACCTCTGGAGTTCTTGGTCCTTAAAAGCAAATAGTAACATGCTTCCATTGTGAAAGTCGATGCCATATTTATATCTTCATCACTCTCTGGTTGTTTTCTGTGATGACTCATTCAACGGTAGTGTTTTTTTTCCCCCCTAAAACACAAGCAACAAATAAGTCAACAAAAATTACATATTTGCAAACATTTCAACTTGAAATAGTCACAACAAACAGAGTAATAACTAAATATTATTTCCCCCAGTGTCTTTTCTATTACGCAAATTAACACATATTTGCAATGTTACTTTTTTACCAATAGGTGGCATTGACAATTTTAACTTTAAAAATGAATCTCCGAACATGCTCTAATTAGACAAGGATGGTGTGAAGTGTTTTATATTTAGATCTTTATTTAATTGGAGAAAGCACTATCCTGCATTTGTTCACTTCTATTAGCTATAAATTAAATCGCACTTCATGGTTGGCTGAAAAAGAGTCATGTGACTCATCCTCTTTATTTCTCTAAATCAGGTAAAAGAGGGGACTTCTAACCACTCTGATTTCACAGAAAATGAAGTCTAACATCTCCTAACTCTTCCTGTCCTTTAACTCCTACACAATGTCCTCTTGAGAAGGAGCCTGGATGCCCAGAGGACCAAACCACACTACACTTAATCTGCTGTTCAGAGTAACAGTGTGCGAAGTGCTAACCCAAAAGGAGTTTGAATCATTAAAAATGGAAAACATTGCCATAGTCCAATGCCTTTCCTTTGTAGTGGACAATAAGCTGTTTCATCCATGATGGATTTGTAGGAGGAGCAACATGTTTCCGAGGGTCTCTGATCACAGCCTTCCACCCTGTTCTCTCAGTGAGACACATTTATTTTCCGTTTTGATGAGCCTCCTACCTGATTGCTCACGTTCACTGCCGTCGGTACTCACTTGGTGCACATTTCCAGGTTACGTGTTTGGGTTGTACCTTAACTCTGATGTCAAAGAGCATTAATACTTACCGCTAGAGATTACAAATTGGGATTTTCAGCTTCTTGGCTTGGATGCGAGACATTTGTCCAAACTTAGGTCTGGTGTGTTGAATTTTTTCATAAAGGATGTCCAATTTATTTCTTTTCGTTAATGTTTTGGTAAATTGAGTGAGTATACGTTGCTTTCACCTTGTGCCAGCCCAATTTCATCATGGAGGTCTACGCAACAGGTTTGTGTTCCTTTCCCCATGCTGAAATGCGGAGAAATTTTACCATGCTTGTTTTAAGAAAGCATAACCCTGTCCACGTAAAGTGATTTGTGCTGTCTTTATTTTTAATGCTAGAAAGCTACACTTTGAAACCACTTAATGTCCGCTTGTGGTTTCTTGCATTTGTTAAGAGGATATATTTATATTTTTCACTTTGGGAACATTCTATGGATAATGGACTCAGCGCACGGTGTCACTTTACTCTGCATCTCTTCATATGTAAAGGAAAGCGTTCTGACCAGATGACCTCTAAAATTCCTTTTAGTTTTAGCATTTTATCACTCAATGAAGAGCCCATTCGGTAATTGTGAATCTGAGTATGACTTGTGTCTCCATCCAGAATCGAATGTATTTTCACATCATTTAGTTTAGTCTTTGCTAAGTGCCTGTGTGCATATGGATTATGTCCGGAATGCTTTAGGGTGATTCAGCCTTCTTCTGTACATTCATAGGGTTGCATGGCACACGTCAAGAAGAAATGATTGATCACAGACTAACAGACAGAGAATGGGCAGAGGAATGGAAACATCTTGACCATGTAAGATGTCGGTAATCATTTAGGTTAAAATATGTCTTGAAAAGAACTGGAGTGGGGTTCTATGATAAAATAGAAATGTTGGAGATGCTTTGAGGGTATTGTGTTTTGTGCTATCCTTGAGAAACCTAATGAGTGGGAACATTTGAAATCAAATCTGGGATTTGATTTCTACGTTGATAACAAAGCCGCTAACGTAAGAGAGATGTGAGGTCGTGGAAAGGAGTCCTCAAGGCCAGATCAGTGGGTTCCTGTTTTATCGCAAACGGGTCATTTAGTTTATACAGTAATGGGATTAGTATTTGGAAGTTGGCCGTGTGCCTTCAGCTGAAATCTCTGTCGTGAGTCATGTTCACGCCTCCCACGTTTCACTCTCATTCCCATTGAGTTTACTCATCTGTTGGGTCTCCGTTTCAAATCTGACCTTTGAAGATACTAGACTGAAGCCTTCAGGAATAAAATCACATCCTTCATCGTCCTAAAAGAGTTTGTTTCGCTGCCCACCAGAGTCTTTTGCGTTGTGGTGATTGCTGTGTTCTTCCCCTGTGCCCCGTTTCTCACACAGCTGTTAAACTGCATAATGGACATGGTGGAGAAAACACGACGATCTCTCACTGTACTAAGGCGATGTCAGGAAGCAGACCGGGAGGAGCTGAATTACTGGATCCGGCGCTACAGTGACGCCGAGGACTTGAAAAAGGGTGGCGGTGGCAGCAGCAGCCACTCAAGGCAGCAGAGTCCTGTCAACCCAGACCCAGTCGCATTAGGTACCTTTTCTTTGGATGGACCTACTGAACAGACACTGCTTACCGTCTTAATGCTGGTTGCATATTTAATCTGTCTTTTCGAAAATAAAGGATGTGCGGGGCATTCTAGAACGATAAACACTTGACGTCCCCAGATAGGCCTCATCTCTCCGTTAGGAAGCCGGGCGCACATTGGCTTCTACAGAGCGGGTCACAAAACTTAACCTCCTTTCCCAGGGTCCCGTTGGGCTTAGGGCAGAGCTTCAAAGCCAGACCAGAATGTCATCCGCATCACTCACACGTGTGCCTCTTCCTAGCACAGCTCTTTGGACCCTGTCTCCAGTCTGCAAGAACAAAATCTCAAGGAGCGGGCCCCAAGCCTCTGTAGCTTCTAGTAAGCCCTCCGGGGCCCTGAATTCTGCCGCTGCACACGGTATTTGAGACGTATGGTGTCTGAGTTTTCATTCAAGACACAGCCTCTGAGATAACCTTGTTTTCTAGCTCTGTCTTTTATTTTAATAAAACACTTAACCAGGAAGAGACACCTATTAGTTCTCTAGTTTCCCCACTGCCACTTGCAAATTAGTAACGAAGGTGGCACTGTTGTCCAGTGACTTGACCTTGACTTAAGCTCACATAAATTCTTCATGAATTCTAGTTCTATACATTTCTATAGCCGTGCTTTAGAAGTTGGATACTCAATATGTGGTCGTATTTTATATTAATATGTGAGTATTGTTGGGGTTATAAATAGAATACCGTCACAGATATATGGAAAAATCCTGAGCCCAGGAGAACTTTTGAGTGGCCTGTGAACTTTTGCCTTACAATTAATAACAAGATGTCACCGTTTACACTGCTGGCCACGACACGTGTGTTCCATCTGAGTAAACTTAGTGGTGATGGATGTGTGTTGATCCGTGTTCTGTCATTTCGTTTTCCTCCTTGCTTAGCTACATACCTGTCAGCTAACTCAGGTTAGGGCACAGTCCAGTTCGTGCCACAAACGAAACTAATGACATACACGTGCTGATCAGGCTCATGACTTTGGCCTCATTTATTGCCCCTGGCTGATTCTCAAAAATTAAAAACTTGTATGTAGTGGCTGTGGATCATAGTATCTTTTTTCATTAAAATTATTCCTTAGGCAGTAACGTTTCCTTTGTGCTTAGGCTTGTGGATTGCTACTGGTCGCTGAATGCTGAATGCCCATTACCGTAATAAGTGTTAGAGTAAGAAAGACTCCAAGTCACTTACTTTACCCTCTGGGCATTATTCTAAAGTGTGTTTTAAAGACAAATGTGCATGTATTAGGTTTTGTTAAGGCAAGCAATGAAAATAGGTTTCACTTTAATTTGAACCAACGATGGTCCACATAAAACTATTTAGAGCCGAGCTGGGTAAACATCCTCGTTTTCTTTTTCTTATTACGAATAAAAAAATGGCTAATCGTGATAGGCGTTTTCGGGACAAATAAGGAAGATATTTGTAAACATCCAGTATAGGCAAAAATTGAGAACCTTAAAGTAAATACAAGTTTAGGAGTAGAAGTGTTCAGTTTAACCTGCTTTCTTGAACAGATTCGTTGAGTCAGTACTTCTCGAATGTTTATTGTGTGCCAGGCATTGTGCTAGGCAGTGAGATAAAGGAAATTCTTCTTTCCTTCCCTTGAGGAACTTTTAGTCTATTAGAAAGATAGGCGGGGCCGTAGCTGGGGGCCTGGTATCAGATGCCACGTCAGGTTGGTTCCCTGAACTGACAAGACGAGTATTATCTGCTACCTACTGTAAAAGAAAAAGTTCAGAAACTGATAGGACTTAATGCCTACGTGTGTTATCTTCAGCACGCAGAATCTAGAATGCATTCGATTGTCACCACTATTGCATCCACATTTGGGTGATGCAATTGTGTATTCTCCAGGAAGCTGGGTTTAGTTTCCCTGCTAATTAAAAGAATAAAGTTGGTTTCAAAACTTCTTAGGAGTACATAAATTAAATTATTTCCTGTGATGCTTCATGAACTCATAGTTTTGGTAATACGAGGTTGCTTTGACATTAAGCTTTTGTGGATGGTATTATTCAAAGGCTACAAGCATTTGCTTTCTTTGTTTGGACTCTGACTGTTTTCTTTTAACAAACAGTCATGCCCCTTAGGGACACAGAACCCTAGATTGCCTTTCAAGAAACCATCACAACTTTAGAGGTTAACTTGTCAAGAGCCACACGATGTGCAAGTTTAAGCATCCCGCATGTTATTTCGTTGTGCGTCCTTTCTTAGCCTTGAACTCTTTCAGTTTTGTTTCGTGGGGCTGGGCTGTGGCTCTAAGACAGCCGGTGGTTTGTAAACATGGACCACAGGCATTCACATTAGGCGCTTCCTAAGGTTCTCTCCTAGGTTTTAGAGTTGAATGTATAGATGTGTAAACAGAGGATCGGAGATTACTGGTTGATGAGTCTATTTTCTGCTTCTGGAAAGTGTGGAGTGGCGTATGTGTGTGTATAGATAAGAGCTAAGGATATGTCTATATCTTCACGTACTCGTAGATTTCCATATCCTACAGTAACGGTACACATGTTTCTTTTAGACTGATTCTTTCAGTTCTGCAGCTGCTTCCAAGGTCAAATGAGACCTGCAGAACTTCGGAATGATAATATAGGAGATTATCTTTAGTTCCAAATATTTCCTTGGTTACCTCCCTAGCTTGGAAACACTGGCAGTGTTTAGTCACACACAAACGTTCTGAACATTTTTAAACTGCATTTGGAGGGGACTGGACAGAGAACATAATCTCCATGACCGCTGTGTTATATTTACTGACTCCCGTGCTCACTTTCAAAATACAGCCATAGTGTTAAGTCAGTGTGAGGGATTAGTAAGAGAGCATGATTAATCTATTACCAATTAAATTTCGGGAATTTTCCCCAGATATTAAATAAAGGCCATTTTGAATAGCCTCTTGAACAAATTTAAAAATTGAGTACATACTGAACCTGTGATGTTATTTCTACTCTTTAAGTCAAAATCAGGTTGATATCTTGAAGGACTCTTCAAAATAATTGGGTTTTTTTTTCCCCTAGAGATGAGATTTGTGTTATTTTTGTTAACTCTTCACTTTCCAGGAAAAACTCCAAATATTCAAGTACTCAAGTTAGAAAGCTAATTCTTAACCCAGTTGTCTCTGTTTTCAAAGTATGACTTGTTCTTTGTACACTGAAGTTTTGTTACGTTGTGAATTTCACTGAAGAGCGAGTTAATGCCATCAGAATTGACGGATACAATCACTGAAATAGAATTGCTTTTGTACGTGCAGGTAGGTAGCTGCCTGTTAGCACTTCCCGTGCTCCCTCTGTTTATCCGGATCCCTCTACTGCTCTTTTTCTCCACCTTTGTCTCCATGGCCCTTTTCTCTCAATGTGCTACTTGTATCACTGTCTTGGCTCCTGACATTTTATTTACTTTAAATTACTTTCTTTTTACTGCCTGTGGACTGTTCTAGAATCTTTCTACAGCTCATCTTGTATTTGTGTGCCTTCCTTCTGTGTTTCTCAAGAAGTCTTTTATACCATTAGAGTTAAGAGAAGTATCTAATGATGGACTAATGTTGGAGCCTGAAACATATATCTTTGAAACAGGAATACATTTTTCCCTGTGTGTGTGTGTGTGTGTGTGTGTGCGCGCGCGTGTGTGCGCGTGTGTTGTGAATGTGTGAATGTTGTGATGACAGTGTATGGAATTTTGAAAATACCTGCATGTATGTTTTGGTGAGGGTTGAACTCTTGCCAGAAAGGGAAATGTCAGAAAGAGGTTTTTGTTTCTTTTAAATGGAATGTAGAGTCAAGTTATTCATTCATAAAACGCTCAGAAATTCCAAGTTTGGCAAATTGATACCACCCTTGTCTCAAGTAGATTGGTAGGGAAATTGGTATTTTAAAATTCCACTGGTCAGAAAGCTTTATAATTGTCATATAATCGAATTATTGAATTTCTCATTACTGTCGAAAACCCCAGGAAATCTAGCGTGAAGGTTAAATACACAGATTGTTTGGATGCGAGCTTCTACTCCACTCCTTCCTAGTTTCATCACCTTTGGCAAGTAACTCTCTGTGCCTCACTTTCCTCATCTATAAAATGGGGATGTTTCTGTATTAGATGAGTTAATAGGTATAAATCATACAGTGCTCGACCTGTAGTAGAGGAATAGCTGTTGCTATTATGTCTAGCATGTAATCTCAAAAAGTACTTTATTTTTTTTTAATTTTTTTTAATTTTTTTTAACGTTTATTTATTTTTGAGACAGAGAGAGACAGAGCATGAACAGGGAGGGGCAGAGAGAGAGGGAGACACAGAATCTGAAACAGGCTCCAGGCTCTGAGCGGTCAGCACAGAGCCCGACACGGGGCTCTCACGGACCGTGAGATCATGACCCGAGCTGAAGTCGGACGCTTAACCGACCAAGTCACCCAGGCGCCCCTCAAAAAGTACTTTAAAGGATAGTGGTGGGATAGTGTTTTTGCTTCGTATGCAAGATTATAAAATTAGAGTAGATTCTTAGGTATTTTTTCATTCTGGAAATATCTCCAGTTTTTAGGTAGCTGCTTTATTTAACAAGCAGAAAAACTAGAAAAGGGGAATTCTGTTCTAGACTCAGTAAATACGTTGTACCTTTGAGGCCCTACTTCATAATACAAGGCTATAGAAAAATAGTTTTCTCCCAACCAAAGAAATACATCTTTTCTTACCATCAGATTATAAAAACCACAACACGTTATTCAGAGTATATCTGCATATAAAAGTTTAGTGTTTTATACACTTATATTGATTCCTTTAAACCACACCATGAAATTCATTTCAAGACCATTCAGCTCAGCTCCTAAGGAAAGCGCCTACTGTATTTAAGTGTGTTGGGTTAAAAAAGATGGGAGTATTAGTTAAATATTCCCATCTTTTAAAAATAAGGAAAGATGATTACCTCCTCAAGCGCTGGGTATTTTTATTGTTAAAAACAGAAATCCTAGTGTAGTTCTGGCTTCTAGGTTTGGTTTGGGCTTCTGGGACACAATATTGAAGCTTTGGAATTTATTATCCTTAATAATAAGTAGGATTTATAAAGATGAACTCACCTCACCTGTCCTTTCCTTTGACGGTTTTTGTGATCGATATTATCATGATCTCAGCCTCATTCTGCCCACTACAGGATGAAGGCCATACCTAGGTGCTGCCAAGTTTTGAGCCTTGCTGTCCTGGGTCAAATGAGGTCCCATTGGTTCTCCAAAGGCTATCAGCTCATCCCTTCATATATATTGATGGCGGCCCTTGATGTTTCTAGTATCCAATGGTCTCCATTCTTTCGTAAGTGTAGCGCATCTTCCATCTCATACATTGTAGATTGCTTTTTCTGTTCTTCCACGTTTCTGGTAACAACTCCCGCGCCTTGACGCAGTCTCCTCTTTGCATAGATGTGTTGTCCTCCGGAGGCCCCTCCTCTTCTCCTCTCACCCCCAAGCAATTTGCTTCCCAGAGCGAGCCATACTGATGTAGGGCTTTTCTACAATTTTGCAGTTTTAAAGTAGTTACGTATGTATACATTTCACATTTTAAGCCATCTCTTACCTTTGTTTCTGTGACTACGTTTTACAACAGCTATCCATTTTATAGCAACTGGTATTTTATAGGTGGTTAATATTTAATGGCTTAAAAATTAGGTTCTTTAAAATCTGGGCCTTAAAAACATAAGGTATTTTGCATAGGTTTGTCTAGAGCAGTCAATATTCTATCCTAAGGAAGCCTTGGGAGATAAGTTGTCTCTTGTCATGTTGAGCAACTTCAGGATGTTTTGTTTGTTTGTTTTGGGTTTTTTAAAATGTTTATTTTGAGAGAGAGAGCGAGAGACAACAAGACAAGATGTGTGAGTGGGGGGAGGGGCAGAGAGAGAGGGAGAGAGAGAATCCCAAGCAGGCTCCATACTGTCATCAGCATGGAGCTCGACGCAGGGCTTGATCTCACAAATGGGATCATGACCTGGGCTGAAATCAAGAGTCAGATGCTTAACTGACTGAGCCACCCAGGTACCCCTGGATTTATTTTTGTTTTTTAAACTCAATATTGCCTATATAGATACTGTTATTGCTGCTACTTCAACAGAAGATAGTACGTTTATTAGTCATTTGGTTTCTGTAGTGACAGTGGTATTCATCAGTGTATCAAAAATAGAATCTGAGGAATACACGTATTGATCATTCATTTGGTTGGTAGACCTGATGCTTAGCTAGGACACAGTAACTTAAAACTGGAGAGGGTATTGTAAAGTATGTATGTATATATGTGTGTGTGTGTATATATATATATATATATACACACACACACACACATATATGTATGTATATATGTGTGTGTGTGTGTGTATATATATATATGTAAATCTTTGTCTATTTTATAAAAATAATTTACCTGCTTTAGATTCTTCCCTTATTTTGAAAAGAAATTATTTAAGGACGTAGAGTGGGATTAAAAGGATTTTTGCTTGGTTGGCTGTGGTGTTTCTATCAGGTGTCAAGGTGAGGTGGAGTATAAGTTTATATGTCACTGTGAATTTTAGGGAGATACAGACAAGGTGAAATACTGCACAACTTTCCAGTATGGAAAGTGTATGGACCTTCGCAATCTCTATTGTACAGCCCCTAGGAAGGTGACACATAATTAAGCCTTGGACATTATCTTTGAGTAAATTTGGGGGCTATCAACATTCATGAGTTTTAAATAAAATTTATAAGAGTATCATGTAAGAAAGTTGAGAACTTTCCAACAAGGAATAAGACAGTGAATTACTAACTATGTAAATAACTTCTATCCCCAAGTGACATGCTCGGAATAAAAAATCACTGTTGTATATTGCTTAATCCAAATCTCTTCAGAGTTGTTTGTTTGTTTTCTTTTTTAAGTTTCATGTTATATGGATTTAAGTGCTAGGAGAAAAAAGAAATTTTAAGGTGCTTTTTTTTCCACCTTAATTCTTGATGAGGAAATAAGTATCCATTCTTACTGGGCAGCCTACGAAATAATAATAATAGCGATAATAATAACAAAGGTAATAGCATGTAACGTCTAATGAGAGTTTGGGATGCGTGGTTCCCAGCATGCAATAGGAAGTACCTCGTTCAGTCTCCATAGCAGTGCACCTAGATGTTGTATTAGTGTCCCCACTTTATAGATATGGTGGCTGAGACCTGGAGAAACTAGCTTGCTCAATGTCACCAGCCTAGTATATGGCCAAGCCGGGATTCAACTTCACTGGGCTCTAGAACAAACTCTCTTCGGCCTATGCTCTCTGGGGCCAGTAATTAGTATCTTTCATGCGTGGCCTGTGGATAACCTAACATTACCTTTCCCGTTCCCTGTAATAACAATTGGCCATTTATTAAAAAATATAATTTTTATAAGGGTATTGATCTTTTCTTAATCCAATAATTGGAAAACACTTTTTTTTTTTTTCTTTTTGCTTCTTTGGGGAAGGCATGATTTTTCTGTTTCTCTTCAGACTTTACATATCTATTCTTATCTAATAAATTATACTTAAGCCAAAATCTGTTCCCAAAAATTGTCTTGAAAAGCTGCCATAAGTTCATCTCTGATTCATTGTGCTGTATGGCTAAATGTGAACTTGATTACACTTTCTTTATTTGTTTTGGAAACAGTTATAGTGGTGTGGAAGTTAAATCTTGACAAATCTAATTAGCCATATCATATTTGCTTGAAGTGGTGTGTGCTCCAAACAGTTTTATCTAGCTGTTTTAAGGATGAAAATTACCTAAATAAAAGCATTTTGGTTTTCATTTTCCTTATAGAAGTCAATGTGTGCATGAGAATGCAAGGGTATTCCAGTCCATCCGATTATCAAGTAACCATGAAATTATAATGAAAACTTAAAATAAAATTATATATTTGGAATAATTTTAGATTTGAAGAAATATTGCAGAGAGAATACAGAGAGTTTCCACATGCCCTTCATTAAGACATAATAAGCTTTTGCTAATTCAGAATAGTTGGGGAAATCTTCAGTTTTAGTCAACTGATAAATGTGTGTGCCCTACAAGGAATCAAAACATTCAAATCTATTTAAGGCATTCAAATGTAAAATTGTATATATACTTAGCTAAATTGATTGGGCTTTTCTGTTGTCTATACTCTGTATTCTGCTACTTGACATTTTTTATAAATGTAGGGAAATTTTTAATGACTTGACATTTATCATGGGTTGAATGATTGTTATATTTACAAAAGTTGAAGTGATTTTTTTTTCTTCCCCCAAGCCCCTAAATACATAGGCTTTCAGGGAAAATTCAATGTGGAAGACATATAGTATATATTTTAACTATGGAAGGCTGTATACACTTTATTTTCAAGCATATATAGGAAAATATTAAAGGTGTCCTGCCATTTCCATGAGCACGTTATTTTGGAGGTTAGCATTCCTACATCAGTTTTCTTATCATGTTTTCTCAAACTTTTAAAATTTGCCAAGTATGATAAGCACAGTTCATTTAATGTGAGATGTCATTGTCTTTTTTGGAAAGCAGGTACTGATTCTGTTTTGTTAACCAAATACCTCTGAATCCATTCTAATGATTCTCTCTTGCTTCCACACGTCATACCCCTATGATCTAATGTGTGTGAAAATGTTTCGTGCTCAGCGAGATTTTTAAGAAGTAATTGTGAGAACTGGTTAGCCATGGAGTAAGGCTCACTATTTACTGAAAGGTGGTGGAATCAGAGCTGTGTGAAAATTAACATTAGCCTAAGATTTGAGTTTCTAACTCCCAGTTTGACTCTTGGAAGGAAAACTACCTACCAAACACCATTCATATTCTTTAACAAAATAAAGTATGCCTATGAAAATCCCCACAGTTGAGAGCGTTCTGGGAGCAGTGCTCCCAGACGTCATAGTGTATAATGAAATCATGGAAGTTGTTGAATTTCGAGCATCCAAGGCATTTAGACCAACGGCCTTCTGTTTTCCTTGAGCTCTAATGACCTGCCTTGCTCTTCGTGTTTATTTTCTAGAAGTGAAATGCTCGGCCTTTTAAAAATTATGTTTTTGTAGAGCAGCCAAGAGAACAGGCATGGCCGGTTTCTACTGTGTGTAATGACATAACGTGCTTATGGTGCTTTCTCCCCCCCCCCCCCCCACCCCTGCTTTGCATCCTTTTCCTAGATGCGCATCGGGAATTCCTTCACAGGCCTGCTTCTGGATACGTGCCAGAGGAGATCTGGAAGAAAGCTGGTAAGAACTGTTGAAAACACGCGTCTAGCGTTCTAGCAGCTGTGCACAGTTGTTCATGCAGCCATGTGAGGAGCGACAAGGAGGGCCTTTCCTGCTAACGACAACAAAAACAAAACAGCCCCCCGCCACAAACCAAAATTTTAAAATCCTAATTAATATTCTTCACCCGGGCCTTATTAGAACATGGAATCGTTTTTATTTTGGTAGCAGCTGCCAGTGCCATGTAAGTGACCGTCTGGCAGTCTTTCTGTTATAATCCTCCATTTTTCAGGTGCTTTCATGGTTTCAGGCCGAAAGCTGGCCTAAGAGGTCTCAGCTTATGTGCAGTGTATTCTTAATGGAAAAAAACTTGTAGTGTTTTAGAAATTAAATCGCCTACGTCTGTCTTTCGCCTGATGTTGTAAAATTGAGATATAATCGACACGTCTCCTAAATTCTTAAGAAAATGTCAGCAAAACTAGTTGACTAGTTTTTTTTTAAATGTTTACACGTTGTTTGAGAGAGACAAAGCACGAGTGGGGGAGGGACAGAGACAGAGGGAGACCCAGAATCCGAAGCAGGCTCCAGGCTCTGAGCTGTCAGCACAGAGCCCAATGCGGGGCTCGAACCCACAAACCTCAAGATCATGACCTGAGCCGAAGTCGGACGGTTAACCCACTGAGCCACCCAGGTGTGCCCCAAGGCACTCTGAGATGTTATGATTACAACCAGTATCTGAAATTGATCTGTTCTAATTAATATTCAAGGACCATAGCTAAGTTATTTTCTAAGTTAAATGACAAAGTTGCTTAACTTCTGTTTTTCCCCACCATATACACCATCATATTTTCATTAAGAGATACTGCTCTACCTTTGGGGGCTGATTTCAAGTTCTTGGTCACACGTTGACTTTACACAGTTCAGATCTGGCAGAATCTTGGTGGACCACCAACACTAAAAGTTCAGTCAAAGCCTTGCAAAAACCAACTCAAGAGATAAATCCATAAGCCTGTTTCAGGAGTTAAAAGATGATGTGACAGACACAGACTGTGACTTTGAGCTGCCATAACCCCAACTATGAAAATAGTTTGACTTGAGAAACTGGAAAATACTACTTCTGCAAAGGATCACCTGGGTGTTGGGCTAGGAACCCTATTCAAGGAGAAATAGTCAAGGGAAAGGGTCTCTTTGGGTTGTGATTTGACCCAGCTGTGTCTGTAGTTTTTTTGCAGCTTGTTGACAATCTGATCATTTGGCTCTTATCCAAGACTTTTTATAGCTTTCTCAAAGAAATACCTGTTTTTGTAAGAGTGGTAAGGAGTGTAGTATTCTAGGCTTCGTGACTTAGATAGAGAACCAGAAAACTCTCTTGCATGTCTAGTATACAAATCAGACAGATCATTCAGTTTAAAGGTTAAATATATATGTTGCTCAGCTGCATAGTATAATTAGATTTATAGAATCACCTCTAAGATTTCTACATGGGTCACAGGATACTCCCAAGCTGTTAAAATGTGCTGAGTGTCACCTGTCTGGAAAAGGAATGGCTACATCTTCTTTCTGATCACTTTTTCTTCCCCAGTTTTAAGCTGTCAGTGCAACTTACTCCACTAAGAGATATAAAGAATTGCCATTTTGGACAGCAGAGGGATGACATTTTATGTTGTGGGAGAGAGTCTTTTCTCTGTATTTCCCTTATTTATGTGTTTTTAAGTTAAATCCGTGATCGTCCATAAAGAAAAATTGACGGTAAAGTCTCGTGTAATCCAAATTCTTTTTCTGTGCTATTATCTGCTCAAGTCTTTGTTTGACTGCTATTAAGTGAGAGCAGATTTTTCTGAATAGACCACCGTTGTGGGAAAGTCAACTTGAATAGCTATGCACAAAGGAAGTCCTACCATAAGTGGTAAGCAGTGGAAGCAGATTCAAAACCGCACTGTATATTTTCCACGTAATCACGTTTTTAAAAAATTCAACATGTCGTAATCTATCGAGTCCCCGGTTATTTTTCCTCACTGTTTTGTGGGTTCCTGAAACTAATTCTGGATATACTTGACATGGTGGGGGCTTCACGAGGAGAGAAAGAGCAATACTTTTATCGTGTAAACATTTTTTAGATGTGCCTGTATTCTATCGTAGGTTTTCCATCTCAAATATGACTTAGGAGTGATGTCGATTAAATTTGTGTTCTTCTCACAGCGGTATCCCTAATCTGCTGCATAAGAACAGTGTGGGGATAGTTTTCCATGGGTGGATGCTAATATTAAGGAGTATATTAAATCTCCAAAGTACAGGTGGCAGTTTCATCTGGAAATCTTGAATAACTACTTATAATATTTATCTTTATAGGCTTCTTGAAAAGCATTTGTGGTGTTCATAGTGTCAAGGCATCCAGCATGATGAAAACACCAAGGGCAGAATGTAACATCTGCACTCAGCTTGTTATAATTTGAAAGCTTTTCCCCCCAAGATTCTAAAATTTGCTGTGGGCAAATTTTTTTTTAGAAGAAAACCTACAAAGTGTATCTTTGCAATCAAAGCATTATACATTACCTTTATGGCAAAAGAAAGTAAATAAAACTTTTAAAGCATTTGAAAAATATCAAAGGGGCAGAGCTCTCAATTCAATGTTGTATAACCAGCACATCCTTTTTCACAGAAAATTATAATTGCACAAAGTATATCCTGTGCATGGAAGTATATCATATAATATTTAGCACCATTTTATTCTGAAATGATTTGAGACTTGCAGAAAAGTTGCAAAAAAACAGTGTAAAAAAATTCCCTTATACCTTTTACCCAGTTTCCCCTATTTTACTGTACTGGCTTTAATATCTTTCTCTTCTTCTTTTCTTCCCTCCCTTTTTTTTCCCCCTATTATACATATTTTTTGCCATCCATTTGAGAGTAAGTCGCATACGCTATGCCCTTTGACCCTAAAGATTTTAGTGTGTATTAACTGAGACCAAGGACATTCTCTTAAATAACTATAGTACAAGTACCAAACTCAGGACATTAACAGTATTTAACTCACAGACCTCATTCAAATTCCTCATGTTGCCCCAGTAATAGTTTACAACGTAATATAACAATATACATTATTTGAATATTTGGGATCCTAACAAATGTTGAAGGACCCATCAATTTTCTCCTACAATTAGTATTTTTTAAAAGCAGCAGCAAAAGCAACAGAACACGCTGTAAAGGTATGAAAACTCTTCATCAAATTGGGGAAAAAATCCAGCATAAAGATGGTTTTCAAGTCACAACCGAGTGTTTTCTTCAGTATATTTCCTTTTCAAACGATCAGTGAATGTTTGCAGTTGGTAATAAATATTCAAGCACCTTGCACATGTCCTACCAACTCTCTTTGCTGATCTGTATATGCCTGTGGGATTAGAATAGGAATGCATAATTTAAATATAAATTGCCTGATTTGCATACACAATTAGTCAAGCTACAGCTTTGATCGTAAGCAAAAATTATTGTCCTGTATTACCACTTAGATAGAATTTTAATTCACCTTGAATATTCAAACTAAATTAGACCCTGGCTGTATAGTTAGAAGGGCAGTACTTCCCTGGTCCCCCAGGTCGTTTACGGTAGAGTAATAAAGGCATCTTTTCACCTCCTGGTGAAGAACGTGCTTCCAACTCTGTGCAGTGCTCTGTTTCTGTCCAGATTTTAAATGGCATCTCTCTTAAAGCAACCAACAAAGGCTTAACATATTTTAGTTAATATTTCCGGTCTGGATCGTTCCCTTATATTTTAGTTTGTAAAAACATAGGAGACAGTAAACTGCAAGTGAAAGGACTTCAGATATAATGTTGTTAAAGGGACAGAAGCTACAAAAGTCATGACAGCTAATTAATAGTGGAAGGCTTTTGATGATCCTCAAGTCCTGGACTGTAGATGTGTGGAATAAACCACAGACGTATAAGAAACCATAGGAGTATTTGCATCTCTTACATTTTTAATCTACAGTAAAACATTTTTATTAGGAATCTATGTTTTTAATTAAACAGAACATTTAATTAAGGTGCTTTTTAAGTGGGTGAAACAATTAAGTGCAAACACTTGAATGAAACATGTCATAATTAGTTTTAATAGAGTGTTAATTGGTACTAGGTTTGCCAAGTTAATAATTACTGCTTATTAAATTTTCAATTAATCATTGTCATTTTGCTTTGAATAAAGATGAAAATTAGATAAACTAATTTAGGGGGAGGATATTTTCCCTTGTTAATTAGAACAGTTAATTTTTTTTAATGGAAATTACTTGTTTTAGTTGTCAATCTCGTATTGTACATTAGTCAAATCTTTGCACCCTTTCCACAGCCAAAAATAAAGAGCTAATTTGACACCTTGCAGGTTTCCAGGCAGGCCTGATTGTTTTGGCCTCTGGTAGGGTTCAATTACATTTGTCTAGTGCAACAGTTGGTTATGTGAAGCTGTGTATGTGTTCAATTGAATAGGTGGACAACGGCTTAAAATATGGAAATGAGAAAGTGATTTTTAAAAATCCCTATCATTCAGTCTGTACAGACATATATCCACATTACTCAAGAAATGACTTAAGAAAAAGAAGCTGGATCATCTGTTTCATCATGAATTGTCTTTACAGGGTCTACACTGTTCAGTTGCCATCTGAATGCCCTTTCACTGCTGTGCTGTATGTTTCACCAGCAAAATAATTGTTAGCACTTATACGTGTAGATGCGTAAAGTCCATCCCCTTCCTATTTTTGTTTTGAAAGCTTTACTCATGCGCTCCCTACGTGCATATTACCCCATAGCATTGTGGCAGACCACCTTAATACAGATGTCCGAATTATCCAGAAAGGTTTCTGGTGGTCGTTTTGTCCTTTAACTCTTTACGTTTGGTGTCATAATCATTTCTGGAGGTACTGGTTTGGTAGAAAAGTGGTAGGGATGCTACATTAGTTTAAAAAATATTCCCAGACATGCAAATTAAAGGGGAAAACAAAAAATCTCACTCTTTGTTTTCCTAAATGAATTTCCAAAATCTGCTGGCTTTTTAGACAGCCAGGAGAACTGCCCAATACCTGGGATGAGAGTCATGCCTGTAGACTATAGAATTCTGTTTACCAGCGATCAGTATCCAAGGTCCCGCGCTAACAGGGAAATCTTCTCTTGTCCCGTGTGGCCTGCCCCGCACGCAGAGGAGGCGGTCAACGAGGTGAAGCGCCAGGCGATGACCGAGCTGCAGAAGGCCGTGTCTGAGGCCGAGCGGAAAGCCCACGACATGATCACGACCGAGCGCGCCAAGATGGAGCGCACGGTGGCTGAGGCCAAGCGGCAGGCGGCGGAGGACGCGCTGGCCGTCATCAATCAGCAGGAGGATTCGAGCGAGGTGAGGTGCTAGGGGGAGCTTCCAAGGCACGCAGGGCGTTTCCGCTAGTCCGAGCGCTTGCTTTTGATTCCAGGAGGTCACAAGTAAAAGCGCGTACTGGCTTTTAGACAAACCGATCTGCAGGGGCAAAATGAGAATAATCTGGGTGGGGGCGGGGGGGGTGGGGGGAGGCGTCCCGGCTCTTGTGGAATCCATCAAGAGCTGATCAAATGTTGTCTAAAAGCACAACTCTGCCAAGAAAAGGTTTTTAATATATTTGGTGGGTAATAGATTCAAGTGAAATTCTCATAGCTTAGCACTCGGCTGTGGGGACACGTGTATGTCAGTGTGTGTGTGTGTGTGTGTGTGTGTGTGTGTGTGTGTGTGTTTGGTTTCCTTCTAATACAAGCGGTTTAATAGAGACGTCCTGTGCAAACGTGCTCTCCCAACATATGACATGGCTGGGATCACAGCCACCCCCTTAACCATTGGTCCTAAAGTCCATCGCGAAAACAGCACCTGCCTCAATTCAACGTTTCTGAAAGATCTTCTTTCTGCACGATCTGTTTCTCCCCTTATTTGTAATAACCATTATGCGAGTCATTTCATAGCATAACATCACAGTTGTCACAATATCATTTGGTATTATTTCAGCATATTAAAGCACACACACGCACACATAGCCCAAATGGCTCAAGGATCTGGGAAGTAACTAACACACAGTACCTAACAACGCTATTTAAAATAGAGCCTGTAACATCAGAACAACGTAGTGATGCTTCGCATTAATGAATGCAGTGCCACAATCGCCGCCACCCCGCAGTAACTTTAGATAAAGGGCTGTAGTGAGCTAGTCTCACCAAGCTGAACTAGCAAGAGCGTCAACTGATAAATCAATGGTCTACTACAATACATATCTATAATTTGTGAGGGAGAGTAAGAATTTAATTTGTACCAGGCTTCTCTGTAGATGAAAGACCCTGCGGGAATCACTCCATGCCCAGAGTTTCTATTTAATGTGTAGCAGATGAATAACAAGGGGACAAAAGGAATTGATTTTCAACATTTGAAAGTTTCTCAGGAAAAGAGGGACAAAGAGAAGTTTATCTACCCTTTAACTGCTGACTTTTCCGTTGTCGAATTAAGCTAGACATAAATTCAATTTTATTTGGCATCTTGTGGCTAAGATATTTAAGGATCTTGTTTTGTGTGTGTGTGTGTGTGTGTGTGTGTGTGTGTGTGTGTGTGTGTGTGTGTGTGTTTTAAATGTCTATTAACATGTTTTGGAGAGAATTTGTCCTGCTCCATTTAAGTTAGTAATACCGTGAAGCATGGTTGGTGCCTTCCCTAAAACATTATCACTTTCACAAGGACACATTAGGGTGGTTATGTATGGTAAGAGTATTTTGTAGGCCACTAAATTCTAAAGGTAAATGTTTAAGAAGAAATTGAGAACTAAGTTTTTATTTGGAAAATAACAATGCTGTATTCCTTTAGTGTCTAAGAGCTTTGTGCTTTCATTCCTAATGCTTACCCAGAAAAATATGTGATCTTGACGCTAACATTTAGCATTATAAGACTATGGCAGGGCGCCTGGTGGCTCAGTCAGTGAAGCGTGTGACTCTTGGTTTTGACCCAAGTCATGATCTCACAGCTTGTGGGTTCGAGCCCCGCTTTGGGCTCTGCGCTGACGGTGCAGAGCTTGCTTGGGATTTCTCCTTCTACCTCTCTCTCTACCCCCACCCAGCTTGTGTGCTCATGCGCCCTCTCCCAGAAAATGAATAAATAAACATTTAAAAAATTATGGCGTATCGGCCAGTAGCTGTAAGTAGTAGATAGGATAGAATACCCTGGATATGAATGATCTTCTGTAGCAGTTGTTTTTTTCTTTCTTTCTTTTTGGATCTCTTAGGAAACTTTAATCTAGAACTGTCTTTAATCTGCAATATAGCACTACCCTTGTCTTAAGCGACATGTTGCCAAGGGTTTCAAGGTAGACTCTGCTAGGAGAAAGGGCTTGAAATTCAGAAGATCAAATATAATTTCTGGCCCTATCTCTTACAATTCTGTGACTTTGAGAAAACCACCAAGCATCTAAAAGCTTTGGTCTTCTTGGCGTGTTGTCACTATGAATGAAAGTGTCTCCTACAATGGCCAGAACCTTGAGACATGATCATTTTATCATCTTGCCGGTGAGGAAACTCACCTGACATGGCTAGGACACGGCAGAAACAAAGCTGGAACTCGTGGCATGCTGTCAGTCCTTATGGTGTTCCGTAGCTACAAGGATCTTTCCATAAGGACCAGTAAGGTCATTTTTGGATGCAGATAACCTGAAAGGCAACTTAGGTCTGATTTCTTCTTTTTAACCTGCTGTACCTCTTTCAAGACTTGGAGTGGGACGGAGGGCTTGATCTCTCGAATAATTGAGTTTCTTTTCTTCGAAAGCAATGTAAACACAGTCCTGAGAATAGCAGAGCAAAAGATGGGAGAGAGATCCATTGGAATGAAGCTGAGACCCCTCTAGACTTGGACAGGAGTCTATAAGATAAAGATGGTTCGACCAAGGACTTGACAGAGAAGTAAAGGGTTAATCCAGTAGCCCTAAATTAATGTTATGAATTCTCCTGAGGAATGACAATGTCCAAGAACAGTCTAAATGCCTGCTGCTAAGTTTAGGCAGCTCTATCTTTTGCCCACATTTATAGGTAAATATTTTTATTTCCCCCCTCAGAAATCCTTCTACTTTATGAGGGGGACAAAACTTTGAATCCAGCATGTTAGTTAGTTTTCTCGATCCTGCCCTTCCCTCACACTGAGCAATATACACCTTTTCGTAGAAATGACCTGATAGAAGCCACCCCAGAAGTGATGTTTGCAAATCACCTCAAGTTTAGAAAGTTCCCTGAGCCCCTCTGGGACTGAGCCAGAACAACTATGGCTTCCTTGGGCTAGAGTAGAGCTCCCTATTCCAGCATTCAACACGGTTGGCCCCAGGGTGGGAGTCTGTTAGGCCGGGACTGCGTGGCCCAGCTGATTTGCAAAGACAGTACAGGTACTTCTCAGAATTCGTTTCTGTTGTTCTAGGCAGGGGGGGGTTTCTTGAGTTTTAGCCACTCAACCCTAAATAAGACCCACATAGTATTGTGTTTTAGAAGTTTGATAAGTTGATCTTTGTTTTCTTAGAAAAGTACGTAAGAGGTCTGGCCACCATAGTAATTGGTTGGAGAAAGAACATACTCCCATTAAATGTAGGAAACATTGATTTAGAAACTGCACTAAGAAATTAATGGGCATTTGTTGGAAAAAAAAAAAAAAGTCATGTTTGTGACCTGCCCAGGGCAGTTTGTTATTCAATACATATAACTCTAAATCACTCACATCCATGTTTTCATTTATTCTTTTTTTTTTTATGTTTATTTTTGAGAGAGAGAGAGAGGGCACGAGTGGGGGAGGGGCGGGGGGGCACGGGACAGAGGATCTGAAGCGGGCTCTGTGCTGACAGAAGAGAGTCCCATGTGGGGCTTAAACTTACAAACTGTGAGACCAAGGCCTGAGCCAAAGTCGGACGCTTAACCGACTGAGCCACCCAGGTACCACTCATTTATTCTTTCAATAACCAAGTTCTGAGCTTTTATTCCATGTCAGGGATGGTGCTAGGCACTGAGGGGACCTCTGCTTTCATGTTGACTACAGTTCATTAGAGGAGGTAAATCACTAACCAAATATAAGCAAGCGTCTTGACACGTTTAGTGTGGAAGCTTCCAGAAATTAAGTTCCTTTCATCTGATATTTAAGAGACAATAAGGAACTGGTCAGCGGCTGCTCTCCATCTCCCTGCACCCTCCATGACCTCATCACTGTCTCCCTGGGCAAGGGGCATGTTGGTGCCTCTGTGCAGGAAGAAGAGGACAGGTGGGGAAAAGAAGCTCTGCCAGGTTTTGAAAACAGGAGGGCAATGAGAGTGTTTTGGAAGGATCACTCAGGCTGCCGTGTGGAGAGAGATTAGAGGAAACTAAAAGGAGGGACCAATCCGTGTGAGGAGGCAGATGGGGATGAAGATGGTTGGTAGTGGCTCCGGGGGTGGAGAAAACTGTAGATGTTGGCTGGGAACCCTTGAGATAAAATGGGCAGGATTTCATGACTGGTCGGCTGTCAAGGAAGAAGAGGGAGTCCAGAAGACGGGGTTGGGAAATACACATCAGATAATCCTACTTGGACAGTCTTCAGAAACTTGCTGGCTTTGATCTGCCCAAGGTGGGGGGGGGGGGGGAGTTTATTTGGGGGCGGAGTGGGAGTAGGGGCTTGGTAGAAGAGGGAACCTTCCTTATTTTTTGTGCATAAACAACACAAGTTAAAAAATTTTAGGAAGCTCAGATCAGTTACTGAATCCAGCTAGACAGATTGTCTCTGAATCAGAAAGGGTAAACAGAGCACAAACTCTTAAATCATGCTGTTTAATGTGAAAATCAGGATAGTATATAAAGGTAGGGTACAGGGTGACCATACCTCCCAGTTTGAGTGACACAATCCCAGTTCATCCCTGTTGTCCCCTGTGATTACTGAGTGGTCCCTTTTATTCTCAAGTGTTCTGGTTTATATGATGAATTGTATGGTCACACCACTTGAAGGCCATTTTCAGGCGATTTGATGGTCCTCTTTAGCTAGCAAAGCTCAGAGACAGGTGCTTGGGGCAGAAGGAATCTGAGAGGAGGACCTGAATTCTGGCTCCAGCTCATTAGCATATCAGGCGTCCTTGGGTGGGTCATTTCACTCCTGTCAACCTCCATTTCTTCTTAAGGAATGCGATGTTACTTGCTTACCTCAGAGGGTTGTTTAGAAGTTTTTGTTTGGTTTTGTTTTTTATTGATGGTTGACACACAACGTTTAGATTTTTTTACGCCTACGTTTTAATTCAAAGTGTTCCGAGAGCTGTAATGCAAGGCCTCTTTATCAACTGATACTTCCCACAGTCCTTCATCACAAGACACGCTAAACTTTCCGATTGCCACAAGGCTTTTTCTCCCTTCTCTCCCTTAATTTGAAGTCACCCCCTATTACAGACATTACCCATGTCTTACGTAGATCACAAATGATCTAGAGCATCCAAATCTGTAAAAATGCATATGTAGATAATATAAATGCACAAAATCGTATTCTCCTCCTCAGAGGAACTTCGAGAAGGAATCTGAGCTCCAAATCAGAAGAACAGATCTCTAGACCGAGTTTCTTCTGAGCTATTTGTGTTAAGGACAGATGCCCATGTATGCTTCTTTCTATGATTTCAGAGTTTCTACCTGTTTTCACACATGAACAACGAACCTAATGCCCATTCTGCTTCGGAAAACTAGTGGTTCTGAAAAAGTAGGCAGTAGAGAATGGAGATGTTTCTAGAAAGAGGAGACAAGGATTGAAAATATGGAACTGGGGAGAAGAGCAGGAGGAAGTGCAGAGTCAGGAATAAATAGGCACAGGTATTACCTGTAGGAGGGCCATGTGATTTATCGTCCAGACGGGGACTCTTCCAAGTAGAAGGGGACTCTTCAGGGTAGAAGGGGTGATTCCCCACCAGGGCCGGCTGTCCTGGGTGCCCTGAAATCCCGGTCAGCATAGTTCAGGGGCGGGAGGTGGGGGTGGCGAGGAGGCAGGAAGTGTGTTTTGCCTGAGGTGAAATGGGCAGACCTACAGCGAAAGTTTAATTCTGCACCTGGCGTGGTTAAAAACTGCCTTTTATACTTTCTGTGCTTCGGTGCATTTAGTCTTCCTATGAGTCCAGGTAGAGTAGAAAGTGCTGTTGTCCTCGTTTTGCAGCCAAGAAAAGCCGAGTCCCGGGAGGTGGGGCCTTTGCTCGGGGTCTCAGCCCTAAGTGTGAGCTGGCCCTCAGCCCGGACTGTCTGCCTCTCAGGCCACCTTCTCAATAGCCACGTGATGGGAATTTTTTCCCTCGATGGCATATTAGTCTATCTGTTTCCTCATTGGACTTCCTTCACATTATTCCTCCCTAGTTCTCTAAGTTTACCTGGGTTTATAGGTAAAGGTATAGGTTTATAATACCAACTGTTGTTATAACAGAATGATGCTGCACTTGGGGCAGACATCTAAGCAATATGATACTTTCTGTACTTTCTCTCTCTCTCTCTCTTTCTCTCTCTCTTTTTTTTTTTTTTTTCAGTGTATGGACGTTTTGCACCGAGAATACACTGCCAGCATTAGGGTGAATAAAAAAACAATTTTGCCGAATCTTGCCATCTTAAACTCTCATGTTTTCATATTCATGTCTGGTTCCCATACATGTATAATTTTTTCCCAGTGAACATTGTCAGATTGGGTCGATTTCCAAACAGTCTGCTACGACTCTTCTTTGAGATCCATAACCTATTCTAGCATAGGGGATCGAAGCAATGACTAGAAGTGGGCATAGAACAGAGAGTAAGTAATTGTACTGTTCTAATAGTTTTGAGTTTTAAGCCACCAAATTAAAGCCACCACCCCCCTCCAATTAAAATGGTCTTTATTTACTTTTCCTACATAGGTACAGAACTACACAGTTTACATTAACGTTGAACATCTTTGTGGCACTTAAAGAAAAACACTGATCAAATCTTTATACTTTGTATTTCCAGAACCTGCTAAGCCCTGACAGTTTGAGCAAGTCACTCTGAGAGGTTCATGTTCTTTACTCCTTCTAGAAGCGGCGGAACTACCCCCAGTGGACCCTGTGCATTAGGTTCCAAATAATAGAAACTCCACCTGAGTGGACACTGTAGAATTAGTTACCATGTAGTTATAGCACAGGAGTCTCTCAGCATGGTTCTTATAAGGCCGTCATGATCCTGTCAGACCCATCAATCCCGGAACAGTTTGGAGCTCTCTGAGCGTAAGCTATGATTCCATGTTACAATAAGATTTTGTTGTTGTTGTTTCATATCAAAAGGCCAGGTGTTTGCATCCATAGACTTTCACAGTATAGTGGATGGAGCACTGGACCTTGAATGGTCTGCATTGGCTTACGTGTCAGAGCTTTGGTTTTCACATCTATAAAACTAGCATAATGTTTATGTGACTCAATTTGTAAGGTTTGTTGAGAGATGCAGAGTAGATGTATATCAGAACCAAGCCACCTTCCAAGTGAGCAGTGTGTGTGTGTGTGTGTGTGTGTGTGTGTGTGTGTGTGAATGATAGAGAGAGATGAAAAACCAGTTAAGAAGCTGTTCTAACTGGGGCACCTGGGTGGCTCAGTCGGTTGAGCATTCGACTTCAGCTCAGGTTCCCATACAGGTATAGACCGCATGATATTGCAGCCCGTGGGTTTGAGCCCCGCGTCGGGCTCTGTGCTGACAGCTCGGAGCCTGGAGCCTGCTTTGGATTCTATGTCTCCCCCTCTCTCTGTCCCTCCCCTGCTCATGCTCTGTCTCTCTCTCTCTCAAAAATAAAGATTAAAAAAAAATTAAATGGGGCGCCTGGGTGGCGCAGTCGGTTAAGCGTCCGACTTCAGCCAGGTCACGATCTCGCGGTCCGTGAGTTCGAGCCCCGTGTCAGGTTCTGGGCTGATGGCTCGGAGCCTGGAGCCTGTTTCCGATTCTGTGTCTCCCTCTCTCTCTGCCTCTCCCCCGTTCATGCTCTGTCTCTCTCTGCCCCAAAAATAAAAATAAAAAGTTGAAAAAAAAATTTAAAAAATAAACAAAACAAAGAAGCTATTCTAACAGAAAGGGCAGGGAAGGAACTTGGATAGTAACCATAAGCTTGAAAACCTGGGAAGAGAACCCACGGAGGCAAGATCCATGGGGGTTGGCACTGAGTTGTTGCAGGGGCTAAAGAAAGAGGAGTTTCTAATCAGATGACAAAGTCTTGAACTTGAGTGTTGCCAACGACTAAAGTAGACCACACCAGAGAATCAGGTTTAGGGAATACCGACCTGGGTGACAGGAGCATCCTGGTGGAGCTCCAGAACCGGCACTTGATAGTAGCTCAGGAAGGAAATTAAGGGCTGGAGAAACAGGTTGGAGTATCGTTTTCTTACAGCTGATAGTTGAAACCATGAGGGCTGACAAGGGAGAGCGTAGGAAGCGAAAGATTTTCTTTTCTTTACGCCAGCTTCCCCCTCTTGCCAAATATTTAGAGGGAAATGAACAAACAGAAGAAAAAAAGAGGTACCAGTGTAACAAACAGAATTGTAGTACATCAAAACAAAAGTTAGAGGGAATTTCAACGAGGGGAATTCAAAAAGGAGGAGTGGGGAAATAAATGGCCACTACCGGTGAATCTGTATAAGGTCTGAGGACAGTAAGGGTACAGAAAATGTGGTCACTGATGAAGTGTAACGGGAGGTAAGCTAATGTTTTTTCTACGATGTAGCTGTCAGTGCCTCTGGAGGGAGGCATGGGGCAATGAGCTTTCTAATTCTAAAGATTGTGCTGTGGGAAGATTGTAGATAGTTTCTTCTGGCCAGTGCCCGGAGGTGCTACTTCCTTCCGTTTTATTCAGGACTTTCTGAACATCAGGCACTGTGCTTAGCACTGACATCCTCCTGAACAACATGCAGTAATTACTCCTGTGTGGCAGGTACCTCCCTGAGAGGTTAAGAAACTTGCCTGTGGTTTTAAGGCCACCAAATGGCAGAGTTGGAAGTAAGACCCAAGATGGGCTGACTGAAGCCATTCAAAATTGGCGGCCATTTTTCACTGTACGCCATGATACCTTGTCTTTGGTGCGCTTGCTTCCTGTGCCAGCCTGTCTTTGCTTTTAGCAATTAAGCACACTTCCTACCTCATTCCTGCTAAAACAGGCTCTAAGAAGTACATGAAATGGACTGAGTGTGGCGCTTTGGGAAATGTGTTTGGTTTGCAGTCCAAAGACCTGGGTGAATCACACCTTGGCTGTGTAATTTCATATTTGTGTGACTTGAGGCAAATCATTTACTGTACAAGTTACTTATCCTTTGGGCCTCAGTTTCCCAAGCCGCAAAATGTTTTTGAAAGTGGTTTTAAAATGTACAGTGCCGTGCAAATGTAAGATGTGGTCCTACTGTGGATTGAAGCCCATGTGTGGGAGAGTTCTTTACATTTGGGGAATTTTAATTGTAATCATTCTACTTCATTCATTGAGCATCATTTGCATGTAGACATTTTCTGGAGACTTTTAGGTGAGTACAGACCTGGAGAAACTTAGAGCGGTCAGGAGACCATGTTTTGTTTCCTGGAAAAGGAATTTCCAACAGTAAGAACCAGCAAGGATATTATTTTGCAGGTGGGGCTATGGAATACCATTCTCTGTGTATCTAAAATAAGAAGAAGGAAATAATTTTGTTCTTAGGGAGGAAGAGAATTGCTGGTGTGGAACAAAGTAGCAGCAATCTTTGACAGGCAGCTCTGGCATTAAAAAGCTCCGTTCATCATTTCCCTTTCCATCTGTAGTATTAGCACATTTAGCAAAAGGGAGGGTTGTATTCAGCCTCATTTTCTTCATCTGAGTCACAGCCTAACTTTGGTCTATGGCTGACTCCCATTTTTTGGATCGGGGGAAAATATTCCTTATGCCAAAAAGGGAATAATAATATCACAAATAAGGGAAGACTTTGCCATGAATTTGGGGAATGAAATTTGCTATGAAATGGTATTCTTGAGCTTTCTACACTGTTCACGGTAATTCCATTGCCAGCATCGTTCTTCAGAGGACTGGAAGGGAAGCTTAGTTATATGATGGATGGATGGATGGGAGAAAGAAAGAGAAAGGAAGAGGAAAGTAGGGAGGGAGGAAAGAAAGGAATGGATAACTATCAGGAAATACTAGCCTGAATCTAAAAAAGCATGCACTGAAAAATATAAAATTAGGTTAAACCATTGTTGATATACCCCTGGGTATTAGACACAATTTGCACTTTCCACCTTTGTGAACAGCAGAAAGCTTAGAAACTTAGAATGATCCAAATTAGGGTACTCACAAGATTCTACACTTTCCACTGTCCCCAGAAGTGTGACTGTTGAGTGGCTGAATGCCCCTGGTCAGGCACCAGTCTTGCAAGTATGGATGAGCCAACAGGAAATTTGGTAGAGCTACCCAAGAGAAATACATTAATGGAAACTGCTTTGTCTGTTTTCTAATGAACTTTTACCAAGGAATAGGCACTTTGGAGGTTTTGGTTGTTGTTGAACAGTCAGTCGCGCTAAAGTTCCTGCACATTCATTGTGATGCGATGTTAAGAGCAATAAAACTACGTAGTCCCCCTCCCCCCAGCTCATTTGAATTGTTCTTTGTTGTACTTTCCTACAGCTGAAGGTTGTTTCTGTCCCAGGGGTGGGTGGGCAATGAATGGAATCGAACAGCTTCAGAATGGAACTAGAAGTAAAACTAGCCAGAGCTCTTGAATCCTGGGTCAGAACCCGGTGACGCCAGGCAAGAAAGCTCAACTCCCAGCAGCTTCATGATCCAAAACATCTGTTTCTATATTTGGCATAATTCCACTTTTTTATTTATAAAATTGTTCCCATCTTTGAAAAACACTTTAAAAACTAAAGAAGTTCCCGTTCTGTCCCTTCTTTCCACTCCCCAGCACATGCATTTGTAATTACCTGGTTTCGTCTGTGTGTTTAATCAGCTTCCATCGAGAAGGTGGCCGGCATCTGATTTCAATCTGAAGGAGCCATCGAGTGCTGGGCAGTTACCACCCTCATGTCTGCCAAACTGTGCCTCTGCCAGAAAAAGGATAAGACTCACACCAGGGTATTTCCTAAAGAAGCCACTTGCCTCAGATTAGATGTTTAATTTCCTTAAAATATTGTTTTGGATCCAGGTCTCTGTTCTCTAATTGGGATTTTCTGATATAATTTAGGAATTTTGCTTATGTGCTGAGTTTGTTCCAGGATCCAGCTGGCATCATTCGAAATGCCCAAACCTCAAGGAAGCAAACTTCACTGTGGGCACCAAGCATCATGCCTCACCACTCTGAAGGCTGGGCCAGGCTCACGCTGCTCAGGTCTTTGTGGGATTGTTACACACGCAAAGCGATTGGTTAATTTTGACAGAGGAGGGCTTCGAGGTCTGGTAGAAGCCTCTAATCCAGAGGTACACATCCCTTGAAATATTTTCCTGGTTAAATTCAATTAAAGGAGAAATAATTTACTTTGTTTTAATTCTTTCTTCCTTTCTTCCTTTCTTTCTTTCTTTCAAGTTTATTTATTTTGAGAGAGAGCGCACACACACACACACACACACACACACACACACACAGAAGCAAGTTGGGGAGGGGCAGAGAGAGAAGGAGAGAGAATCCCAGGCCCCAGGCCCACGGTTCGGGGCTTGAACCCATGAACCGAGAGATCATGACCTGAGCCGAAATCAAGAGTCGGAAACACCCAACGGACTGAGCCACGCAAGCACCCCTCCATTTTTATTTATAGTAACATCTAAACCAAGTTTCTGAATTTTCCTCAACTGTGTTCCCTTAAAACACCTCCCACTGACCGTAGTTTGAGATGTTAAATTTTCTCTGCCCTTCTTTGGGCCACAATTATGTAGCTGAGTTCTAAGTTTCAAACAATAGTTCTAGAGTTTAGAGGCTCCTAGCACTTAAAAGACTGTGGAAGGCCTTTTGGTTTTTTTTGTTTTTTTTTTAGCAAAACTGGATTGACTGCTAAAAATCCCTTTGCGTATTTTGGACACTGGTAAAACCATACACACCAGGGTCATGGGCTGCAAGAGCCTTTGAAAAGGTTTTTTTTTTTTGTTTTTTTGTTTTTTTTTAAAGATTTTCTTTATTTATTTGAGAGAGTAGGGAAGGAGGAGCAGAGAGAGAAGGAGAATCTTAAGCAGGCTCCACGCCCAGCTCTGAGCCCGACACAGGACTCAGTCCTACAAACCATGTGATCATGACCAGAGCCAAAATCAAGAGTTGGGCACTTAACCCCCTGAGCCACCCAGGCGCCCCTAAAAAGGTGTTTTGTGATACAACCACATACCAGTCAGCTGGGTTGGGGTTACTGGAGTATAGTCGGAAGTGTTGGCAGAAAATAAAACCAAGGAAGGTAAGGAATACAAAAGATTAATGGCACAATGCTAAACTCCCTTGGGAATGGTTTTGTCAGAGGGATCACAGACATTTAAAGTTGGCTTCCTGACCTTCTGCCACTTCCTCCAAGGGCCTCCTCCGAGGGCATAGCCCCTCCTTGGTACCTAAGGTCTCTCCTGTACAGTTGCTTTTCTGTCTCTGGTGTGTCTGCGCCCTGATTCATGCTGTGTTTATCTCAAGGTTTAAATCTTAGAGGCAACCTCATTTCTGCTCTCCCCCCTCTTGTGAAGCAGCCCCGGAGATTGCCAGTGGACTCGCCAGGGTCCCGGTGGTTAGTTTCCTCTACTTTTCTAACCACTCAGAGTTGCTGAGTTGAAAGCACGCTGCGAAGGAACCCCGGCAGCCCAGAAGCGTCGCATGCAAGTGGAGCCATTATTTATTTACCCGGTTTTAGTGTTTCCAGCTTTCAAAGCCAAATTAGGTGTAGTCTGATTGATTCATTTTGCAGATATTTATTGAGCACCTGCTATATAGCAGGCACTGTTCTCAGTGCTCAGAGTATATAGGGCAAAAAAAAAAAAAAAAAAACCAGCGACCCTCTCCTCCAGGGAGCTGAAGCGAACTAGCTTGTTTGGAGCTTGTCCTCCCATGTGGTTGTCGGGTGCCCCAGAACCTGGTTGCAGTGAGGGAGCGGAAAATAGAATCCTCTGGGTGCTCTTCTGTTGCGTGATGTTTCTTGGAATGTAATGGGCAGTTCTCACAGTTCTTCTGTGATTCCTGCTGGTATCCAGAGGCAAGGAGCTTCTGCCAGGAGCGATATATGTGTGTCTGACCACGGCGGTATTGGTATCAGAGGGGGAAAAAAGGTAGAGGCTGCAGTTGTCGGTAGGGGGGAGCAGACTTTAGGTGTTAGAAGATAAGCAAACCTGAAGGGAAGGGATTTTATAGGAAAAACAGCCTCAACCAGTTCGTTAGGTATACTGGCGGTTGGTAGAAAAGTTTCGGCAATCACACCAAAACCTGCGTCTTCTTTTTCTGTTGTTGTTCTGCAGTTTTTATGTATTCATTTGGAGAAAGACAGAGACAGTGCGAGTGGGGGAGGGGCAGAGAGAGAGAGAGAGAGAGAGAGAGAGAGAGAGGGAGAGACTGAGAATCCCAAGCAGGCTCCCCA